>NW_020312313.1:0-13311 GCF_002999335.1 Cyclospora cayetanensis | reverse complement strand
ATGTTTCGCTGTTGTAGATTGTGCTGGATATGCTCTGATGGTGTGCATTTGCTAATGCCGGTCTGCGTTGACGATGTCCAGCAAGTGGGTTTGTGCAAGACCAGTGTGGAATGTTTCTTAACACAAGGCGGAAATGTGTTGTTTGTGTTGTTTGGTAGCACCGGTTCTTGAGACATGTGGTGCGGAGTGTTAGTGGAGACTCGCGGGCGTCTTTGCGTTTAGGCGACTGTGGCAGGAGGATGCTGAGTTGGCAGGTTGTCAACTTCAGTGACAGTACGGTTCCTGTGCCTAAATCTGCGCTGGTGTCTTCCTGTCGTATTGCATGTGCTCACAGCAACAATATCAGTAGTGGTTATATACTTTCTTATGGAAGGATGGGCTACGCGCAATTAGCGCTTCGTACGGTGTATTTAGATATGTTTCCTGTGCCGTGTTTTGGAGAAGAGGTCAGTTGTTTCAGCTTATGAACTCTCTCTTCTCCTTGGCTCATGAGACTTGAGTAGTTCTAGCACGAGCACATCTGCTAGCGCTTGCCGTCGCTTTGATTCGTTATTGATATGGAGTCTGGTGAACATTTGCATGCTGCATGACTCAGGAAGCACGCTCTCTGCGTCGACAGATGTGGGGTACAAATGGTGATTTTTCCTGCAGCCAATGCATGTAGGCTCAGGCCAGCACCTAGCTTGTGTGTTGCAGTGGGTGGCTAGCACTGTTTTGTGCAGTCGCACGGGGAGCAGTCTGCTGCACACTGCACTAGAAAATTGTTTCACTAGTTGGTGTTTAGAACCACTCGTTTCAGTGGCGGAATCTGAAAACAACAATTGGAGGACCGAGCGGCATCCTGGTTCAGCAGAGGCTGAGCACCTTCGACTGGCTGTAGTTCTTTGATGTTTCACTGTTGTAGATTGTGCTGGATATGCTCTGATGGTGTGCATTTGCTAATGCCGGTCTGCGTTGACGATGTCCAGCAAGTGTTTGTGCAAGCCAAATGCGGTTTGGGTGTGGGTCCGGACAGGGCGGCAATGTGTCTTATGTGTTGTTTGGCGTCTCGGGCGCTTGAGATTTGTGCTCCCGGTTTTAAGGATTAGCCACGCAGGCGTTCGTGCGTTTAGGCGACTCAGGCAGGACGTTGTTGAGTCGTCGGTGTCTATGGTAGGCGCTGAAATGTGCGCGTCTGCTGAGTAAAGCTGTGCACGTGTCGTCTTGTCGAGTTGCATGTGCTCAGACGACCAATATCCGTACCATTTATTGCAGTGGATATGCCAGTATGGAGCCAACCGGAGTGGTGCCTTATTAAATGTGGGATATTGTTCCCTGGCTCAGTTTTGGAGCAGTACTCATGTGTTTTCAGCGTATGGAGTTTTGATGCCCATTCCCGATAGCAGTCAAGTGGTTCTAGCATGCCCACATTGGCTAGTGCCCACGAGTCCACGCTGAATTGGTTTGGGGGCTGTCAAGCGTTTGCATGGTACATAAGGTGTTTGGGTAAGCATAGGTCCTCAAAATGTGTAACTACATTTTGGGGAGTGCTCTGAGTAGCATGGGTTGCCATTATGGCGGATACGCATACGTTTTTGCCGTTCAATTGGTCTGGCTCCGTACCGATGAAATGAATATCTGCTTGCACTTGTACGTTGCGGTTTCGTTCCATGTTTTCGCTCTAGCTGAAGGGTAAGAGAAGTGCTTCCTCTTCAGTGTACTCGAAGAACTCCTTTTTAAAGTGTGCTGCAGCTGCGGCTGCTGTCAGCTGCTTTTCTACGTGTATTCAGCCTGCCAGCAATGTTTTTGCCTACTTATGTTTAGACGCATGTTGTAACGACGACCGTCAAAGGAATGGGTTGCGAGAAGATGTGTAGCATGAAACATGGTATCCTCTTGCTAATTCTATGCAGAAACACAGTATCACAAATCATCTCTGTGTCTGTGCGCTATTTACCC
The DNA here is from genome assembly GCF_002999335.1 of Cyclospora cayetanensis. Classification (NCBI taxonomy): domain Eukaryota; phylum Apicomplexa; class Conoidasida; order Eucoccidiorida; family Eimeriidae; genus Cyclospora; species Cyclospora cayetanensis. Next base: position 11,373 of record NW_020312313.1, on the reverse strand, counting down.
ACCTAATTCAACTTGCTCTTGTGCGCACTTCAGGACGGCCTGCAGTGGGCTAGTCTGTCAGTTGTGCAGGATTCTGATGACAATTTGTTTGCATTCTGTCTGGTCATAAGCTAAAGGCATGCGCCCACCTGTGTAACGCATAAACGTGGTGCTAGCGAATGCTGTTGCTACTAGCTGCTTCTGACCCAGTGAGACTTTTGGACAGAAGGTTTTATTCTCGGTGGGCAATTTGAAGCCTCATAGCGCACGCAGGCCCCATGCTCACCTCTTCAGAATCAGCAAAAGTACACAAACGCATTATTATGCGTTGGTGCAGGATGGCTAGAAATTTCCGGCAATAGTTTGAACTAGAAGTCTACTCGAAGGCATGGAGTTGGGGACCCTATGTGAAAAGCCGCTGGTAGCAGCCCATTGAGCATGGGTCACACCTCGTATGCATAGACATTTGTCACCACTTGAGATTCCGTTGTTAGTGTCCAGCAGCCTTCGGTTGGCATATGGTCAAATGCTGATTGCATTGTAGACCCTCCGCAAAGTGTATCGCCAGGAACTGTCAATGTGACATGTAAGATCAATGCCCGCGAGCGAAGATCAGCATGTACTCTAGCGCCAAATCTGGCCAGAAAATTCGAGCACCATGGAGCCGCTGCAGCTTTTCACATTCCGATTTTAGCTTTGATGCGGGATATGTGGTCATGTCACGCTGTCGCTCATGCGTGGCTGCGTTGGGGCGATCCACAGAGTGAGGCTGCGCTTGCAACGCACGGTTTTGGTACGGGTAGGCGGCAGCAATTATTGTGTAATGGATGTGTATGCCTCCACTACAGCCTGCGTTTGTGGTTTTGAGGATGTTTGCAATAAGATAAGAGCGTTTTCTCTAGTTCCTGTATGATTTGCTGTTCTTCATCGGTTTCCGTGTGCAGCAGAATTCATGAAGTGGCAGATGTTTCGCAGTTGATAGTGGTGGTGCTGGTCTTCTTGATGTTGACAGTCGTGCGTTTGTGCAGACGTGTGCACCACATCTGTGCTGTATTTCGGGTTTTCCTTTCGAGGTTGGGCCTTGCGTTGAATGCGTGAATGTGGCATGAAGACGACTGGTGTGCCTGCGGACGTAGCTTTGCTTTGTGGTTTTTGTTTGAAGATAGTCCCAGTTGTTTCCCAGTTCACAAGCTTGCTGTGTGCATACTTCATACTTCGAGACCCTAAAAACGATGTGTATTGGTGTGGCTGCACCGTACCTGAAACACTTGAGCCTGCCCTGGGTTCAAAGTCAAGGTGTGTGCGCTTCTGCACATTGCGTGACCAGGAAAGAGCGTATCCAGTTAGAATACCATTCTTAGACGACTCAGAGAGGCTGCGATCGGCTTATTGAAGCTAGCACATGTGTTAGTAGCAGGAATGCATATTTATACCGTCGAGGTGAAGTTTTACTTCGAATAAATATCCTTTGACTTGTTACGAAAACCAAACGCAACGGGATACGAATCCAATAATTTTGTGTATTGTGAGCTACTTCTTCACACTGTATGCATATCTCTTGGAGGCGTTTATGCGTCAGTCCATGTCATGTGTTGTGGTAATTTAGTATGAGCCGCCAACTGTGTGAAAATGTGATGTTGCTCGCATGCGAATGTTAAAAATCTATACAGGGCTTTGAGATGCATACCATGATTAGCCGCACTGAGCTGGGAGGCCTTCATTTTTACACTTATGCACAACACCGGTGGGGCGTTTACAAACTTCAGCAATGAGGCCTAGATTCAGGACATCAATAACGCGCTGCAATGTAGGTGCGTACAGCTCTCTTCTAGTTCAGGGCAGTAACGAGATCTTGGAATGCGAACGTAGGAGCAGACGGCAGAAGAACTGCAGGAGAAAAATGTCCCGCCTGTGCTGTGAGTTTATGGTGAACGACAGATTTGCAAAGATCACCGATTTTCTGAGTAGTTTATAGTTCGTCCATCAGTGGGGCAGCTGGACCAAGTGCGCTTGAAAGGACTGAAGCAATGATTGGTCAGAGAGGAACAGTGATGTTAACAGGAGCAGTAATGATGTGTGATGTTGTGACGGTGAGGCTATGACAGTGATAGGTGCAATCAATCATTCGTGTAGAAGCAGTTACAGATAGGAAGGCCTGCACGTTGCTGCTTACTTCAGCAGAGGTTCACGTGCTACCGGGGGTGAACATAATTTCCGAGGTCTACCTAGAATTTTACAGGGCTCTTCTACTTTTGTTAAGCATACTATCCTACCTGGTGAATTCGCCGGCCTCTTCCCTAAGTGTACAATTTTCTCCAGTGTATGTTTTGGCGCCATCAACACAGTTATGGAATGCCAAAAACCTTTTAGCTCAGTGCCTGTTCTCACTCAAAGCTAGAGATCAGAACAAGATGGTTGGAAACTTATCTCTATTATTCACTTAACTCTACGACGGGCAGGACTTCAGCTGTTGGGCTACAGCTAGGTCGCGCACCAGTGTGAGCCTATTTAGCACTTTAACAGGCAATGTGCTTTCGCTGCATATGTCCTGCGGCTCCGACGTGTCTCAGGTTTATTCATAATTTGGGCAGGGTCGTCTCAATCTCACTACGGATACGTGGTTTCGGATTGTTTGTGGAGCATCTGCAAAGGCCCGTAAGAGATGTACAGCGTCTACAAGCATTCCACATGCATCATTCCATGAAGTATTTGCTTGTTGCTCGCCCGTATGTCAGTAGGCTAGTGGACCTTTCAGTCCTTGCTGTACCGCTCTTACAGCATCTTCTATTCATTTTCAGTACTTTACATCTACAGAAAGGACACATTACCCGTAGAATGGAGGAGAAAGACTATGCTTGCCTATACATTTGCAAACAGACACATAAATAAGGCTTCTATTATTCTTATTAGCCGGATCAGCACATGCAGCCGTGTGGTTTTTCAAGCGTACAGACTGCGAGCCGCTGTAATTTAGACAGATATATCTTTTGTGCACATTCTATCTACGACACGCCGATTACAATATTAACTGGGAGAAGAGCGCTTCAGAAAATGCAATATGGCTCGTTATTTTGCATGCCTCACGGTGGAACCGCAACGCTGTGGATCTTTGTGTCAAGCCACAAGAGGGCCATACGCTTGGTTTGCTCTAACGTGTAAGCACATTGCTGAGTGCAACTGATTGGCTCCTCCACTGGTGTAATGTACGTGTACGCCATTGGCACCGTGCTACGAATATAGTTACCTTGTTGATTTCCAGGTTTTATTGAGGCTTGAGGGCTTGACGAATTGCACGTTCATGACACTCAGGAGCAAATGAATATGATTTCTTGCACCAAACCTAATGTTCCAGCACGTTGGAGGTGCGCCTAGCGTTGCTGGTGAGCGTCCAGCACTGTTCCACCATCAATCATATGTTGAGAACATAGTTTTGCGTGGCACCTTACTGACAAATGGCTGAGCAATGCAAGCCTTTAAGTGACCCAGTAGCGTAATCTAGTTCTTGTCCAAACCGCCAGCGCTACCCCCACTGACCAAAAAGCCCCCAAATGGGAATCTCACCATGCACAATACCGATCAGTATGCAATCAGCTTCTAGGCAAAAGGCATTGTAGCAGTATTATCCAAGAGCATCATACCCTACGGTTATAATGCATAGCGTTTTGGTATACTCGAAGGTAAGCATGATTGGGAAAGGCTAAGCATACGTTCGCTGAAGGCTTTGTGGCCTATCTAAAAACAGCAGATGCTGCGTGCTGATGGCGTGTTTAGCGGCCGCATCTGTAACCATGCTCCTTGATTATTGAGGCATCATATCCTCTGCAAATGATGCAGACATCTATTTGCCTGTGGGAAAATGAATGAAAAGTGCACTGAATCACCTTGTTTGTTTTACAGTATCTGCGGACTAAATGTGCGAACTTGTAAAGAAGGTGGTGCTTGGATGCAGAGCCCGCTTTGCGTAGATGTGTGTACACCAGCAAGTCTGCTTATCAGTGCTTTGCACACCTCAATGCAAGCGTGAAAGTAGCATGTACATTCTTGTGCGCACCATATTTGTTTACTAAGTAGACAAGCTTTTGCTAGGACCACGCCTGTTGTGCTCTCTAATTTTGCGTCTCTGATGTAATGAGGAGAAATTATCAGTATTGTAAACAATCTTATGCTACTTGCTCTAAAAGTGCACGTGTTCTGCGTGGTTACAAGAGGGGACGATGGATTGTTGCAGGGGCAGCAGGAAATACATTTTCCGCCTTAAGTTAGTTGGAACTGGCAACAGTTGATTTTAGGGCTAGTCGAAGAGCCCTTCTTTTACCTTTGCGTATGCGCGACCTCAGCATTTGAAAGTGCTGTGGCACAGTGAGTGCGTTTACGTGTTGCCTTGGTGTGGTACATTGTCTCTGAGTCCTAGCGGTTCGATGTAAATTTGTGATTTTCATACTCATGTTACTGTGTCCTAAACATTTTCGTACACTAGAAACACGCTGCAGGCCTTGTTTCGTTGTACTGCAATAGGTCATATTATACAGCGCTTACCTGCACGACTAATCCGCTTCAGAATCCCACAGAACAATCAAGTCATTCCTGATCTATGTATCGGCACCGCGCCTATCCGAAACGGCAAACAGTGGTCCATGGCCAACTTGATGGGTTCCAAAAGCGTAGACTAACCAGCGATTGCCTTTACTGCACATACAAGACAGCCCTTAGAGTCTTCTACATATGTAGAAATGCCTGTTTGAAATGGGCGCATCATGAGCAACAAATGCACCTACCAACATCAGTAGGAACGGAAGAGGCAGGTATAATGCGGTCAACAATACAGGGATGGAAAGCGCAAGCAAACGGAAAAGTTGCATGACGAGGAAATCAAGCGGCCTCTCCGAAACTGGTGGCTCTTGCCATGCACTGCAGCCCTCTCTGATGAAACATTAACGTAACGTGCTTTAGGGCAATAAGTATATGTTTTCAGCTTCCAAAGTACAGCACCAAAGATAAATAACCACTTAAGAAATTCCTTTTAGTGCTTGGTGACTGTGCTGTGGCAGCATTCACAACTGAGTCTCTTCGAGTCCGCTTCCCAGTTTCGTCGCAAAATTTTCCTCATCCAACGCATTGATTGGTTAAAGGTGACAAGTTAGTCAGCTGCAGAAGCGGGTGATGGCCTTGAGAATTTCTACTTAGATCTGAGGGGAAATATGTGAAGAGCTGGTAGTTGGTATTGTAGAGCACAAAGCTTTGGTTTTTAGTTCCAAGGTCTCACGTGCATGACGAGTGGTTTAGCACTGCTACTGCGGTAATGCAGTGCATTTCAGTCTTTGATACTCTGTCGTGACCGGACGCTTGAAGAGAGGTTGCCTGCAACCTTCGATTTTCCAGGCCGTCTTCAAGACGTCTTGCCGTGTTTGGCAGGTGGTGAGTAGAAATGGACACTACGTATCAAGGCTTTGTTATGATCGATGCTTTGGGGCTTAATGGGCCTGGACTGCACGAGTTTGACTGCGTTTGTACAGCGCACGGTGTCGCATATCATATCTCTACTTTACCCTCTACCTCGGGCGCTTTAGAGTCTTGATTACATTGGCCACAGAAAGGGGCAGCACTTTTGTATTGTCCAGTACAGCGCCACTTGAGGAGTCAGCACGGGCTTCACAAAAACGTAGAGGGACGATATCAAGCCGTTTAAAGAAGCTGACAAAATTTTCTTTCTTAACGTTCACACCGCTGGAGAACCGGCGTCTACTATTATTTGATTTCATTGGAAGGTTAAAAAGCATCAATTGAAAGTCATTGCCCACTCACAGGTGAAGGTAGCGGGTCTACAGAAGCAACTTGTTGAGATGAGACCAAATCCAATGAGTCCATTCCCTTGTCAGTCTCTCGAACACGAAACGGAAGTGGTATGCAGGATTTCTTGAACATGATAGAGACATAGCTCTAGAGGGAAGAACCAAACTTACTCAATGGGACGCTAAAAGCACCTAAAGCGTCTTTCATTGCACTATTGGCTAGTCCTGGGTATACCGGGACAAATATGGAGGATTGAAAAATTCCCCTAGGAAAACGCCTCTTGAGGCACTTTCGTAGGAAGAGACGAGAGGTGGGGGTTAAACTGGCCCAAAACAAAATAGATCATGATACATACTTTGTGGGGCTTTTACAGCTTGTTTAATAGGGCATTGTGTCACAGTCCGAAGATGCCTTCGGCGAATACCTAGCTTGCCTGCCAGACGAAACACAAAATGAACGACACAAAGCGCTCCTTGTTTAAAAGGACGCTGCAGCTACGCAATGAAGTCAAAGACCCTTGGGACCAGTCATGCGCAGGGTGCCGCAGATACTGTCATCACATAGGAGATGTGCGACGCCAGAGTTAACAGGGGGACCCGAAAAAGACGAGCGAGTACTCAACGACACTACGTTGAAATTTGTAGCGAAAGATGCACGCAAGCCTCGACCGAGGAGGATCAACGAGAACGGACCGATGAGGCTTCTGTTACGCAATAACACAGGACATTTTGGAAAAGACTGGTCGCTGTGGAATTGCGTTTAGTGGATTTTAGGAGAGTTGTGCCGCAATCATAGAGGCAAGGACTACGATGGCGCCGAATGCTCAGCGCGGGCCATCAAGGGAAGAGCCACTCATCAGGGCACCATTTAGCTCGAACAAAAAAAAAGCCTTCAATTTGTCGAGTCCTGAAGTAATAGGAGACACAATCACTAGGGCAACTATGCTGCGCATGGATTAATCTGTTCCGTCGCCACCGGGCCCAACACCACCTTAGTCTTGCCAGACTGAAGGCAACGTCTCTATCCACAGAACATAGACCGAGAAGGAACCAGGGAGACCAAAGCAGAAATGCTATTGGTATGTCAAACTATATTGTGTCTACTGGAGTATGATGAGCTAAAGGTTGGCCATAGAGGACTAAGGGCGATCGACGCATAGACGGAAGTACGTCAGAGACGAAGGCAGGCAGTCGTGTTAAAGGGGATCGCTATACAGTATTCGAGGGTGAGGAAGAGCAGACGGTGGCCTGGAAACGTCATTGACGCTTGTGGGCTACTGTGTGTCACTGGGCGCACAGCATAGTTGTTTCCCTGCATAGTGGAGCACAAGCATGAAGCGCTGTAATACAAGGGAGTATCCAGATGCCTGATTAGCCCGGCACTGGTGCAGTGCCTGGTCCTGGATGTCGGCCTCCCACGTCACGAGGGTGGCTGTAACCCCGCTAGCAGGCAAAGCTCACTAATAAATCTTGTTGTTATGCGGCCATCTATGTGGTGTGGCATATTATTTGAGGGCGAATAGCTTGTAGGGCCTCTTCCGTGTGACTTTATTGCGAGGCTATTCTGGCTTAGCAGACATCAGATATCATGGTATTTCCTGTCGGATAACGCTGCGTGGAGATATGAACCGCCACTGGTGTGACCTAGCAGTGCTGCTGCTAGAGGGGTTCGCTGGAGGCGCGTGACCTCACATCCAGGGCTTACTCAGAAACTGCAGCATACCACGCATACGACGCCCTTGCCAAACGGGTTATTCTCTTGTCGAAGGCGGGTATTCTGAGCACTACAAGTCATTCCTGAAGCCGAAGGGCGCTTCCCTATCACGAGCCGCACTTCAGCAGCCGCCCTTCAGCACTGCAAGCTTTAGTCCGCATTGCAGTACTGGATTCTCTCCTCACGATACCTGTTCCTTTAATAGACGCGGCGAATCTGCTCTCTAAAGCCCTGCAGGGGTTTTTGCTTTCTATGTTCGTCGAGCATCAGCTTACTCTCGGTCCAACAGTCTCAACTCGTAAATCCCCCTCACTTTGCCGGCGGTAGGCGAGGCCGACAAAGCGTCTGTGTGGCCTGGTGCACTGTTAAAATACACGTATTGGGGTTTTTGAGTATAGTTGGCTTAAGCGTAGAAACTGCCGTCGCAGGTGGTGACAGCCTGTCGAGCCAAAAGGCGTCTTTTTCCCGGTTTCCGTGCAAGGGGGCTGCCTCCCAAGCCGCCTGTTGATGACTAAATATATGTACAGGCGAGACAACAAACCTCCCTGCTGATATATTCGGACTCCACAAAGCGTTTGCTACACACTACCCGTGAAGTGCTGGGCGCCCCCCCTAAATTTGCCGACGCTGTACGTAGAAGCCGGTCTTTTCCAGGTAAGGTTTGCACGGAAAAAAAGGACAGGTAGCATACTGTTTTCTGTTAAGTAATGCGTCTCTTTGAACTTAAGGTGAGGTCGTTCAGTATTCAAGATGCACGCCCCTTGTCGAAAACCAATATCAATGCTTTTCTCCAAACTGTGTTTTCCCAAGGAGTAGTTGCCCATTTTGACGACATTCTTATATAGAGTCTGGACCTAGTCTCTCACGCGCAGCTTTTATGGCGATTGCTGAGCACCTCCTAATAACATCTCTGTACTACGAATTCAGAACTTACAAGGTACCAAGGCAGGAGTTCCAGTACTTTGGCTACACCATCGGCGGGCCGGAAGTTAAGGGTCCAGCTGAAGACAACACGCAATTCCAATCTGTCCAGGGCTACCACTGCACGAGACGCAAGTGCGGCGGTCTTTCGGGACTACCAAGCACGGTGCATATCCATGGCTCCCGAGTTTGCCGACGTGGTACGGCCGCTTAAAGCATATGACACTGCCTGGGTCCCACCGCATACGTCCGCTGCGGCGCGACTTAAGAAGCGGCTGGTCGAATATACGGTTCACCCAATTTCCGACTCCACCAGACCTTATCACCTTTGAGCCACTGCATCAGGCTATGCCTAAGGCTCAGCATTGGAACGCGACAACAAACGAGCTCTGTTTGAGCCAGATCACGAACATTTTACTGCAGAAGAACTCCATATCCACCCAAGAGTCTCAGACGTTAGTCAGCGCATGAATACGTGTGAATAACTACTCCCCTGCAAAAAGGCCTCTCCCACACAAATCACCAGCGACCAACTTCCACCAGTCAACCACCTCTAATCCACAACAAAACCACATGGAGCATTGGCTAGATTTTCTGGACAAATTCCAGAATCTCATCATCAACTATCTAGAAGGCACGCACTACTAGACTGTGGACGCTCTCACCGGCCATCCGCACTTCGTAGGTGGTGGAGATGCGCTGCACCCGCTCGTCTCTGCTTGCATCACTTCCTACGGGGAAATGACCGCCATTACTGCAGCCGCTGATGTGCCAGGACAGCAACACGGGAATCAGGGCTGTCAGGAAGCTATTGTGGGGGTTCCAGCTTACTAAGGGGCTCAAGCGGTCCCCTTCAAAGCTCTCCCATCCCAATTGTCCCCTGATCCAGTGTCACAAATCGTGGCATCAAAGCAAGAACCCGATATGCCCTCCTCCACCGGGGTGTTCAAGTGCAGGGATGTAATCGCTTGAATCCAGTGAAAGACAGTCCTTGAACCGCAAGGGCTTTCCTTCTTTGTTCTTTGATGATGACCCGATACGAGCTCAAGCTTGGGCTGCTTAATCCAACCGGCCCGACCTCACCGAACTTTCCGAAGTGGTCGAGTGGTGGAACAGCGAAGGGAGTCATTCTTACTTCAAATGCGACACAGAAAGCACTTCGTCTCATCGCTCATTCTCCATGCATTTGCGCACTACATGTGGAGCATTCGCGTTTCTCCACTACCTAGGTTCTATGTGCTGTCCGCAGCCATGACCACGTCATTGCCTGCAAACGTCTTGCTTGCAAACGATGTACTCACGTTAAGCTACCCCTCATCAAGAATCTCTCTTCTTGAATGAAAGGCACAATGCAAACTTACTTTATTGCCCACGGGTTGTGCTATGGCGAGGCTGCAAGGTACTTATTCAGAGGCCAGGAAGTTTACATCAGCCACCCCGCATTGCTGTCAAACGATTTAGTCACGTTAAGCTAGACTTGATCACGAAATCATTTTCTGCGATAACAACAATACTTCAACTTTCGGTTAGAAGACTGATTTATAAGACGGCGCAGTTCATTTTGACCACCAAGGCTAGTTCAATAGTGGATACGGTTCAATTTGTCGCATCTCGCCCATTTTGATTTCGTGGGGCTTCAAAAGTCCTTTTTGATCGGGGCCCACGATGTCACTTTGACACGTGGAGGCGTCTATGCTAGCCTCTGAACGTCAAGCAGGTGGTGGCATCCGCACATCACCTTCAAAGGGACGGTGTACAGAGTATATAGACAGATGCTGCGGAGTTTGATTCCTCACTCCGATGGGAGCGAGTGTCAGATCGTGCCTCTCGCTCCTGCGGTCGCATAGAGTACCAACGGTGACCACTGGGTACCATACTACGGCATCACGAATCGACATGCTTGAGAATGTCACGCCAACACTCACGCCCAACGACCAGGTTCTACAGGCAACTGTTTGAGCCGACCTAAAGTCATACACTTCATGCGTAATGACGGCAAAAAGTTTTGAGCTGCTTTCAGGCTAAGGGAAGTTAAGTTTATTATCGGTGGCGAAGTGTGGATTAGTACCCGCAATCTCCCGGGTGGGTCCATCTACTCTAAGCTTGGGTCCCGTTACTGTGGACCAAGTTTGACATGCTAGTAGGTTGCCACGGCTGCCGCAGCGGTGCCGTACCTCCCTGAGGCAGGCACCACGATGTTTCTTGCATTGACACGCATGAGAGCTCGATAAGGCGACATTTTAACGACGTTTCAAGAGCCAGCGGTTGGTCGGCTCTACATTCGAGACACCACAAGGCAGCCATCAGCCACATACGGAGTCGAATACACTGTGACGAATAAGAGTAAGGGTGACTCCCTTCGGTATCTGAGCAAATGACGGGGCAAGCCAGAGGACCACACCACCTGAAAACAGATTCAACCTTACAAATTGCCGCCTTCCCCCAGCGCATGGCAGCCCAACCAACTCAAGCGGCCCCAACAGGCAAGAGCCCACTACGCCAGTTTCCTAGAGGTGAGGGTCATGGGAGGAGAGCAAGTGGCTGAATCATTACAGCCGCTTAAGGGACCTACCAAAATTTTAAAGGCGAGCACGCTCTCAAGGCATAAATTTACCTGGATGGCAGCTGGAGGGGCAAGCCCCAGGAGCCGACAATAATCCCTGCAAGACACGAAGGACGATGCCCTTGAAAGCTTGCAGTTGACGCCGCTGACGGAACACGCGACGTTCACCGGGAGGGTAGGGCTTTTTGCGAGACGAATGAAAGTGTAGTGCACAACACTACACTAGCAAGCTCTGATAAAAGAAATAAAGACACAGACAAATACTTCCAAACAGAAAGAGGCTCAAACAAATAAACGTTACCCCTAGGCTAGAAGTGCGAGACATAGCCTCCGTGGGGCGTAAACAAGAGGCACAAAGTATTACGTCCAGGAGCCTGTCTAGTGGATGACTTCAAGGTCTAGAGCTC